>NW_027459696.1:70000-75000 GCF_050624435.1 Tenrec ecaudatus | reverse complement strand
ACACACACACACATACACCCTTCCAGAACTCTACAAGGATTCTGACTTCATGTCCTTTTTACACACACACACACACACACACACACACACAAATTCATTTTCTTGCCAAATCTCTGCAGTCCTTCTGACTTCGTGTCCTTTTTAAACACACACACACCACACACACACTTGTAGAATCTCTGGAGGACTTCTGATTTCATGTCCTTTTTACACACACACACACACACACACACACACACACACAAAGATATACTCTTGCAGGATCTCTAGAGTGCTTCTGACTTGGTGTCCTTTATACACACACACACATACACCCTTCCAGAACTCTACAAGGATTCTGACTTCATGTCCTTTTTACACACACACACACAAACACACACAAATTCATTTTCTTGCCAAATCTCTGCAGTCCTTCTGACTTCGTGTCCTTTTTAAACACGCACACACACACACACACTTGTAGAATCTCTGGAGGACTTCTGATTTCATGTCCTTTTTACACACACACACACACACACACACACACACTCCCTCACTCTCACACTGATACCTTTCCAGAAAACCTAGAGGGCTTCTGATTTCATGTCCTTTTAACACAACACACTCACCCTTGCAGAATCTCTAGAGGGCTTCTGACTTCCTGTACTTTTGACACACACACACACACAAACACCCTTGCAGAATCTCCAGACATTTTCTGACTTCGTGTTGTTTTCACACATACACACACACACACTCTGGCAGAATCACTGGAGGGCTTCTAATATGGTTTACTTATTTCAAAGACAACAAACACACACACAGAGACCTTTGCATAATCAATATTGGGCTTCTGACTTCGTGTAATTTTTACCCTCAAACACAAACACACACACACACATACAACCTTGCAGAATCTCTGGAGGGCTTCTGACTTTGTGTCCTTTTTACACAAACATACACACATACACACACCCTTGAAGAATCTCTAGAGGGCTTCTGACTTCGTGTCTTTTTACACAAACACACACACACCAAACACACATACACCCTGGTAGAATCTCTGGATGGTGGCTGACTTGCTGTCCTTTTTACACACACACACACACACACACAAACACCCTTGCAGAATATCTAGAGGGTTTCTGAATTTGTGTCTGTTTACACACACACACACACACACACACACACACACACCCTTACAGAACCTATGGACAGCTTCAGACTCCATGTCCTTTTTACACACACACACACACACACACATACACTTGCAGAATCAATAGTCGGCTTCTGACTTGGTGTCTTTTTTACACACACGCACACAGACACATACACACACCTGTGCAGAATCTGTGGAGGACTTCTAACAACATGTCCTTTTTACACACACACACACACACACACACAAAGACATACTCTTGCAGGATCTCTAGAGTGCTTCTGACTTGGTGTCCTTTATACACACACACACACACACATACACCCTTCCAGAACTCTACAATGATTCTGATTTCATGTCCTTTTTACACACACACACACACACACACACACAAACATACCATTGCAGAATCAATAGAGGGCTTCTGACTTCATGTCTTTTTTATACACACACACACACACCCTTACAGAACCTCTGGAGGGCTTCTGATTTCATGTCCTTTTTTCACACACACACACACACACACTTTTGCAGAATCAATAGTCGGTTTCTGACTTCGTGTCCTTTTTACAAACACCCACACACACACACGCCCTTGCAGAAATTCTAGAGGGCTTCTGAATTTGTGACCTTATTACACACGCACACACTCACACACATAAAACCTTGCAGAATCTCTTGAGAGCTTCATACTTGGTCTCCTTTTTACAAACACACACACACATCATGGCAGAATCTCTAGATGGCTTCTGACTTCAGGATCTTTTTACACACACACACACACACACACACCTTTGCAGAAACTATTGAGTGTTTCTGACTTCATGTGTCCTTTTTACACACACTCTCACACACACACACACCCTTGCAGAATGTCTTGAGGGCTTCTGACGTCATGTCCTTGTTACACAAACACACACTTGCATAATCTCTGGGGGGTCTGACTTCGTATGCTTTTTACACACACACACTCACACACACACCCTCCCTCAACTGATACTCATACCTTTGTAAAATTCCTAGAGGGCTTCTGACTTCCGTACCTTTTTATACACACACACACACACACACACACTCACACACATCCTTGCAGAATTCCTGGATGGATTCTTACTTTGTGTCATTTTTAAACACACACACACACACACACACACACTCCAAACTCATTTTCTTGCAAAATCTCTGCAGTCCTTCTGACTTCGTGTTCTTTTTAAACACACACACACACACACACATACACTTGTAGAATCTCTGGAGGACTTCTGATTTCATGTCCTTATTACACACACACACACACACACACTCCCTCACTCTCACTCTGGAGGACTTCTGATTTCATGTCCTTATTACACACACACACACACACACACACTCCCTCACTCTCACACTCATACCTTTCCAGAAAACCTAGAGGGCTTCTGATTTCGTGTCCTTTTAACACAACACACTCACCCTTGCAGAATCTCTAGAGGGCTTCTGACTTCCTGTACTTTTGACACACACAAACACCCTTGCAGAATCTCCAGACATTTTCTGACTTCGTGTTGTTTTCACACATACACACACACACACACACTCTGGCAGAATCTCTGGAGGGCTTCTAATATGGTTTACTTATTTCAAACACAACAAACACACACACACAGACCTTTGCATAATCAATATTGGGCTTCTGACTTCGTGTAATTTTTACCCTCACACACAAACACACACATACAACCTTGCAGAATCTCTGGAGGGCTTCTGACTTTGTGTCATTTTTACACAAACATACACACATACACACACCCTTGAAGAATCTCTAGAGGGCTTCTGACTTCGTGTCTTTTTACACAAACACACACACACCACACACACATACACCCTTGTAGAATCTCTGGATGGTGGCTGACTTGCTGTCCTTTTTACACACACACACACACACACACACACACAAACCCTTGCAGAATATCTAGAGGGTTTCTGAATTTGTGTCTGTTGTACACATACACACACACCCTTACAGAACCTCTGGACGGCTTCAGATTCCATGTCCTTTTTACACACACACACACACACACACGCACACACTTTTCCAGAATCAATAGTCGGCTTCTGACTTGGTATCCTTTTTACACACACGCAGACAGACACACATACACACACCTGTGCAGAATCTGTGGAGGACTTCTAACAACATGTCCTTTTTACACACACACACACACACACACACACACAAAGATATACTCTTGCAGGATCTCTAGAGTGCTTCTGACTTGGTGTCCTTTATACACACACACACATACACCCTTCCAGAACTCTACAAGGATTCTGACTTCATGTCCTTTTTACACACACACACACACACACACACACATTAATTTTCTTGCCAAATCTCTGCAGTCCTTCTGACTTCGTGTCCTTTTTAAACACACACACACACACACACACTTGTAGAATCTCTGGAGGACTTCTGATTTCATGTCCTTTTTACACACACACACACACACACTCCCTCACTCTCACACTCATACCTTTCCAGAAAACCTAGAGGGCTCCTGATTTCATGTCCTTTTAACACAACACACTCACCCTTGCAGAATCTCTAGAGGGCTTCTGACTTCCTGTACTTTTGACACACACACACACAAACACCCTTGCAGAATCTCCAGACATTTTCTGACTTCGTGTTGTTTTCACACATACACACACACACACTCTGGTAGAATCTCTGGAGGGCTTCTAATATGGTTTACTTATTTCAAACACAACAAACACACACACACACACAGACCTTTGCATAATCAATATTGGGCTTCTGACTTCGTGTAATTTTTACCCTCACACACAAACGCACACACACACACACACACACACACACATACAACCTTGCAGAATCTCTGGAGGGCTTCTGACTTTGTGTTCTTTTTACACAAACATACACACATACACACACCCTTGAAGAATCTGTAGAGGGCTTCTGACTTCGTGTCTTTTTACACAAACACACACACACCAAACACACATACACCCTGGTAGAATCTCTGGATGGTGGCTGACTTGCTGTCCTTTTTACACACACACACACACACACACACACACACACACACACACACACACACACAACACCCTTGCAGAATATCTAGAGGGTTTCTGAATTTGTGTCTGTTTACACACACACACACACACACACCCTTACAGAACCTCTGGACGGCTTCAGACTCCATGTCCTTTTTACACACACACACACACTTTTGCAGAATCAATAGTCGGTTTCTGATATGGTATCCTTTTTACACACACGCACACAGACACATACACACACCTGTGCAGAATCTGTGGAGGACTTCTAACAACATGTCCTTTTTACACACACACACACACACACACACACACACACAAAGACATACTCTTGCAGGATCTCTAGAGTGCTTCTGACTTGGTGTCCTTTATACACACATACACACATACACCCTTCCAGAACTCTACAGTGATTCTGACTTTATGTCCTTTTTACACACACACACACACACACACACAAACACACCATTGCAGAATCAATAGAGGTCTTCTGACTTCATGTCCTTTTTACACACACACACACACACACACCCTTACAGAACCTCTGGAGGGCTTCTGATTTCATGTCCTTTTTACACACACACACACACACACACACACTTTTGCAGAATCAATAGTCGGCTTCTGACTTCGTGTCCTTTTTACAAACACACACACACACACACACCCTTGCAGAATTTCTAGAGGGCTTCTGAATTTGTGACCTTATTACACACGCACACACTCACACACATAAAACCTTGCAGAATCTCTTGAGAGCTTCATACTTGGTCTCCTTTTTACAAACACACACACACACATC
>NW_027459696.1:60000-65000 GCF_050624435.1 Tenrec ecaudatus | reverse complement strand
GCACACAGACACATACACACACCTGTGCAGAATCTGTGGAGGACTTCTAACAACATGTCCTTTTTACACACACACACACACACACACACACAAAGACATACTCTTGCAGGATCTCTAGAGTGCTTCTGACTTGGTGTCCTTTATACACACACACACATACACCCTTCCAGAACTCTACAATGATTCTGATTTCATGTCCTTTTTACACACACACACACACACACACAAACACACCATTGCAGAATCAATAGAGGGCTTCTGACTTCATGTCTTTTTTATACACACACACACACACCCTTACAGATCCTCTGGAGGGCTTCTGATTTCATGTCCTTTTTTCACACACACACACACACACACACACTTTTGCAGAATCAATAGTCGGTTTCTGACTTCGTGTCCTTTTTACAAACACCCACACACACACACGCCCTTGCAGAAATTCTAGAGGGCTTCTGAATTTGTGACCTTATTACACACGCACACACTCACACACATAAAACCTTGCAGAATCTCTTGAGAGCTTCATACTTGGTCTCCTTTTTACAAACACACACACACATCATGGCAGAATCTCTAGATGGCTTCTGACTTCAGGATCTTTTTACACACACACACACACACACACCTTTGCAGAAACTATGGAGTGTTTCTGACTTCATGTGTCCTTTTTACACACACTCTCTCACACACACACACCCTTGCAGAATCTCTTGAGGGCTTCTGACGTCATGTCCTTGTTACACAAACACACACTTGCATAATCTCTGGGGGGTCTGACTTCGTATCCTTTTTACACACACACACTCACACACACACCCTCCCTCACACTGATACTCATACCTTTGTAAAATTCCTAGAGGGCTTCTGACTTCCTTACATTTTTATACACACACACACACACACACACACTCACACACATCCTTGCAGAATTCCTGGATGGATTCTTACTTTGTGTCATTTTTAAACACACACACACACACACACACACACACACACTCCAAACTCATTTTCTTGCAAAATCTCTGCAGTCCTTCTGACTTCGTGTCCTTTTTAAACACACACACACACACACACATACACTTGTAGAATCTCTGGAGGACTTCTGATTTCATGTCCTTATTACACACACACACACACACACACACTCCCTCACTCTCACTCTGGAGGACTTCTGATTTCATGTCCTTATTACACACACACACACACACACACACACACTCCCTCACTCTCACACTCATACCTTTCCAGAAAACCTAGAGGGCTTCTGATTTCGTGTCCTTTTAACACAACACACTCACCCTTGCAGAATCTCTAGAGGGCTTCTGACTTCCTGTACTTTTGACACACACAGACACCCTTGCAGAATCTCCAGACATTTTCTGACTTCGTGTTGTTTTCACACATACACACACACACACACACTCTGGCAGAATCTCTGGAGGGCTTCTAATATGGTTTACTTATTTCAAACACAACAAACACACACACACAGACCTTTGCATAATCAATATTGGGCTTCTGACTTCGTGTAATTTTTACCCTCACACACAAACACACACACACACATACAACCTTGCAGAATCTCTGGAGGGCTTCTGACTTTGTGTCCTTTTTACACAAACATACACACATACACACACCCTTGAAGAATCTCTAGAGGGCTTCTGACTTCGTGTATTTTTACACAAACACACACACACACCAAACACACATACACCCTGGTAGAATCTCTGGATGGTGGCTGACTTGCTGTCCTTTTTACACACACACACACACACACACACACAAACACTTGAAGAATATCTAGAGGGTTTCTGAATTTATGTCTGTTTACACACACACACACTTACAGAACCTCTGGACGGCTTCAGACTCCATGTCCTTTTTACTCACACACACACACACACACACACACACACACACACTTTTGCAGAATCAATAGTCGGCTTCTGACTTGGTATCCTTTTTACACACACGCACACAAACACATACACACACCTTTGCAGAATTTGTGGAGGACTTCTAACAACATGTCCTTTTTACACACACACACACACACACACACACACACACACAAGACATACTCTTGCAGGATCTCTAGAGTGCTTCTGACTTGGTGTCCTTTATACACACACACACACATACACCCTTCCAGAACTCTACAAGGGTTCTGACTTCATGTCCTTTTTACACACACACACACACACACACACACACACCCATACAGAACCTCTGGAGGGCTTCTGATTTCATGTCCTTTTTACACACACACACACACACACACACACACAAACACACACTTTTGCAGAATCAATAGTCGGCTTCTGACTTCGTGTCCTTTTTACAAATACCCACAACGTCCTTGCAGAATTTCTAGAGGGCTTCTGAATTTGTGACCTTATTACACACGCACACACTCACACACATAAAACCTTGCAGAATCTCTTGAGAGCTTCATACTTGGTCTCCTTTTTACAAATACACACACACACACATCATGGCAGAATCTCTAGATGGCTTCTGACTTCAGGATCTTTTTACACACACACCTTTGCAGAAACTATGGAGTGTTTCTGACTTCATGTGTCCTTTTTACACACACTCTCACACACACACACCCTTGCAGAATCTCTTGAGGGCTTCTGACGTCATGTCCTTGTTACACACACATACACACACGCACTTGCATAATCTGTGGGGGTCTGACTTCGTGTCCTTTTTACACACACACACACTCACACACACCCTCCCTCACACTGATACTCATACCTTTGGAAAATTCCTAGAGGGCTTCTGACTTCCTTACCTTTTTACACACACACACACACACACCCACACACACACACACATCCTTGCAGAATTCCTGGATGGATTCTTACTTTGTGTCATTTTTAAACACACACACACACACACACACTCCAAACTCATTTTCTTGCCAAATCTCTGCAGTCCTTCTGACTTCGTGTCCTTTTTAAACACACACACACACACACACACACACACATACACTTGTAGAATCTCTGGAGGACTTCTGATTTCATGTCCTTATTACACACACACACACACACACACACTCCCTCACTCTCACACTCATACCTTTCCAGAAAACCTAGAGGGCTTCTGATTTTGTGTCCTTTTAACACAACACACTCACCCTTGCAGAATCTCTAGAGGGCTTCTGACTTCCTGTACTTTTTACACACACACACACAAACACCCTTGCAGAATCTCCAGACATTTTCTGACTTCGTGTTGTTTTCACACATACACACACACACACTCTGGCAGAATCTCTGGAGGGCTTCTAATATGGTTTACTTATTTTAAACACAACAAACACACACACACAGACCTTTGCATAATCAATATTGGGCTTCTGACTTCGTGTAATTTTTACCCTCACACACACACACACATACAACCTTGCAGAATCTCTGGAGGGCTTCTGACTTTGTGTCCTTTTTACACAAACATACACACATACACACACCCTTGAAGAATCTCTAGAGGGCTTCTGACTTCGTGTCTTTTTACACAAACACACACACACCACACACAAATACACCCTGGTAGAATCTCTGGATGGTGGCTGACTTGCTGTCCTTTTTACACACACACACACACACACACAAACACACACACAAACACTTGAAGAATATCTAGAGGGTTTCTGAATTTGTGTCTGTTTACACACACACACACACACCCTTACAGAACCTCTGGACGGCTTCAGACTCCATGTCCTTTTTACACACACACACACACACACACACACATACAGTTTTGCAGAATCAATAGTCGGCTTCTGACTTGGTGTCCTTTTTACACACACGCACACAGACACACACACACACACCTGTGCAGAATCTGTGGAGGACTTCTAACAACATGTCCTTTTTGCACACACACACACACACACACACACACACAAAGACATACTCTTGCAGGATCTCTAGAGTGCTTCTGACTTCGTGTCCTTTATACACACACACACACATACACCCTTCCAGAACTCTACAAGGATTCTGACTTCATGTCCTTTTTACACACACACACACACACACACACACACACACACAAACACACCATTGCAGAATCAATAGAGGGCTTCTGACTTCATGTCCTTTTTACACACACACACACACACACACACACCCTTACAGAACCCTAGAGGGCTTCTGATTTCATGTCCTTTTTACACACACACACACACACACACACACACTTTTGCAGAATCAATAGTCGGCTTCTGACTTTGTGTCCTTTTTACAAACACCCCCACACACACACGCCCTTGCAGAATTTCTAGAGGGCTTCTGACTTTGTGACCTTATTACACACGCACACACTCACACACATAAAACCTTGCAGAATCTCTTGAGAGCTTCATACTTGGGCTCCTTTTTACAAACACACACACACATCATGGCAGAATTTCTAGATGGCGTCTGACTTCAGGATCTTTTTACACACACACACACACACACACACCTTTGCAGAAACTATGGAGTGTTTCTGACTTCATGTGTCCTTTTTACACACACTCACACACACACACACCCTTGCAGAATCTCTTGAGGGCTTCTGACGTCATGTCCTTGTTACACACACACACACACACACTTGCATAATATCTGGGGGTCTGACTTCGTGTCCTTTTTACACACACACACACACACTCACACACACACCCTCCCTCACACTGATCCTCATACCTTTGGAAAATTCCTAGAGGGCTTCTGACTTCCTTACCTTTTTACACAAACACACACACACACACATCCTTACAGAATTCCTGGATGGATTCTTACTTTGTGTCATTTTTAAACACACACACACACACACACACACACCCCAAACTCATTTTCTTGCCAAATCTCTGCAGTCCTTCTGACTTCGTGTCCTTTTTAAACACGCACACACACACACACACACACACACACACACACACACACACACACACATACTCTTGTAGAATCTCTGGAGGACTTCTGATT
>NW_027459696.1:45000-52500 GCF_050624435.1 Tenrec ecaudatus | reverse complement strand
CACACACACACACACACACAGACATGCACGCACCCTTGCAGAGTCTCTGGAATGCTTCTGACTTCGTGTTCTTTTTACACACACACACACACACACACACACACACACATACATGCATCCTTGCAGAATCGCAGGAATTCATCTCACGTCATGGAGTTTATACACATACACATACACACTCAAACTCATTCCCTTGCAAAATCACTTGAGGGTTTCTTACTTCGTGTTCTTTTTACAAACATACTTAAAACACACACAGACACACCCTTGCAGGATCTCTAGAGGGCTTCTGACTTGGTGTCCTTTTTACACACACGCACACAGACACACATACACACACCTGTGCAGAATCTTTGGAGGACTTCTAAAATGTCGTTTATAAACACACACATATCCATTGCAGAATCTCTAGAGGGATTCAGACTTCGTGTCCTTTTTACACACACACACACACACACACACACATCCTTGCAGGAACTCTACAGCGATTCTAAATTCCTATCCTTTTACACACGCACACACACACTCACACGCTTGCATAATGCCTGCAGGGCTTCTGTCTTCATGTCCTTTTATACACACACACAGACACACAACCTTGCACAATCTCTAGAGTCCTTTTGATTTCTTGTCCTTTTTACACACACACACACACACACACACACACACACACACACACACACACACTTCCAGAATCTCTAGAGGGCTTCTGACGTCATGTCCTTGTTAAACACATACACACACACACACACACACACACACATCCTTGCAGAATTCCTGGATGGATTCTTACTTTGTGTCCTTTTTAAACACACACACACACACACACACACACCCTTGCAGAATATCTAGAGGGTTTCTGAATGTGTGTCCGTTTCACATACACACACACACACACACACATCCACACCCTTACAGAACCTCTGGACGGCTTCAGACTCCATGTCCTTTTTACACACTCACACACACACACACACACACTTTTTGCAGAATCAATAGTCGGCTTCTGACTTAGTGTCCTTTTTTCACACACGCACACAGACACACACATACACTTTTGCAGAATCAATAGTCGGCTTCTGACTTGGTGTCCTTTTTACACACACGCACACAGACCCATACACACACCTGTGCAGAATCTGTGGAGGACTTCTAACAACATGTCCTTTTTACACACACACACACACACACACAAAGACATACTCTTGCAGGATCTCTAGATTGCTTCTGACTTGGTGTCCTTTATACACACACACACACATACACCCTTCCAGAACTCTACAAGGATTCTGACTTCATGTCCTTTTTACACACACACACACACACACACACACACACACACACACACACACACACACACACATGCATCCTTGCAGAATCGCAGGAATTCATCTCACGTCATGTAATTTATACACATACACTCAAACTTATTCCCTTGCAAAATCACTTGAGGGTTTCTTACTTCGTGTTCTTTTTACAAACATACTTAAAACACACACAGACACACCCTTGCAGGATCTCTAGAGGGCTTCTGACTTGGTGTCCTTTTTACACACACGCACACAGACACACATACACACACCTGTGCAGAATCTTTGGAGGACTTCTAAAATGTCGTTTATAAACACACACACACACACACATCCCTTGCAGAATCTCTAGAGGGATTCAGACTTCGTGTCCTTTTTACACACACACACACACACACACATCCTTGCAGGAACTCTACAGCGATTCTAAATTCCTATCCTTTTACACACGAACACACACACTCACACGCTTGCATAATGCCTGCAGGGCTTCTGTCTTCATGTCCTTTTTATACACACACACAGACACACAACCTTGCACAATCTCTAGAGTTCTTTTGATTTCTTGTCCTTTATACACACACACACACACTCACACAAACACATCATTCCAGAATCTCTAGAGGGTTTCTGACTTTATTCTTTACACACACACACACACACACACACACACACACACACCTTTGCAGAAACTATGGAGTGTTTCTGACTTCATGTGTACTTTTTACACACACACACACACACACACATACAACCTTGCAGAATCTCTGGAGGGCTTCTGATTTTGTGTCCTTTTTACACAAACATACACACATACACACACCCTTGAAGAATCTCTAGAGGGCTTCTGACTTCGTGTCTTTTTACACAAACACACACACACACCACACACACATACACTTTGGTAGAATCTCTGGATGGTGGCTGACTTGCTGTCCTTTTTACACACACACACACACACACACACAAACACTTGAAGAATATCTAGAGGGTTTTTGAATTTGTGTCTGTTTACTCACACACACACACACACACACACACTTACAGAACCTCTGGACGGCTTCAGACTCCATGTCCTTTTTACACACACACACACACACACACACACACACACACACACACACACACATACACTTTTGCAGAATCAATAGTCGGCTTATGACTTGGTGTCTTTTTTACACACACGCACACAGACACATACACACACCTGTGCAGAATCTGTGGAGGACTTCTAACAACATGTCCTTTTTGCACACACACACACACACACACACACAAAGACATACTCTTCCAGGATCTCTAGAGTGCTTCTGACTTGGTGTCCTTTATACACACACACGCACATACACCCTTCCAGAACTCTACAAGGATTCTGACTTCATGTCCTTTTTACACACACACACTCACACACAAACACACCATTGCAGAATCAATAGAGGGCTTCTGACTTCATGTCCTTTTTAAACAGACACACACACACACCCTTACAGAACCTCTGGAGGGCTTCTGATTTCATGTCCTTTTTACAAACACCCCCCCACACAAACGACCTTGCAGAATTTCTAGAGGGCTTCTGACTTTGTGACCTTATTACACACGCACACACTCACACACATAAAACCTTGCAGAATCTCTTGAGAGCTTCATACTTGGTCTCCTTTTTACAAAAACACACACACATCATGGCAGAATCTCTAGATGGCTTCTGACTTCAGGATCTTTTTACACACACACACACACACACACACACACACACCTTTGCAGAAACTATGGAGTGTTTCTGACTTCATGTGTCCTTTTTACACACACTCACACACACACCCTTGCAGAATCTCTTGAGGCCTTCTGACGTCATGTCCTTGTTAAACACACACACACACACACACACACACACTTGCATAATCTCTGGAGGGCTTCTGACTTCGTGTCCTTTTTACACACACACACTCACACACACACCCTCCCTCACACTGATACTCATACCTTTGGAAAATTCCTAGAGGGCTTCTGACTTCCTGTCCTTTTTACACACACACACACACACACACACATCCTTGCAGAATTCCTGGATGGCTTCTTACTTTGTGTCCTTTTTAAACACACACACACACACACACACACACACAGATACACACACCCTTGCAGAAATTCTAGAGGGCTTCGGACTTCGTGTTCTTTTTACGCACACACACACACACACACACAGACATGCACGCACCCTTGCAGAGTCTCTGGAATGCTTCTGACTTCGTGTTCTTTTTACACACACACACACACACACACACACACACACACACATACATGCATCCTTGCAGAATCGCAGGAATTCATCTCACGTCATGGAGTTTATACACATACACATACACACTCAAACTCATTCCCTTGCAAAATCACTTGAGGGTTTCTTACTTCGTGTTCTTTTTACAAACATACTTAAAACACACACAGACACACCCTTGCAGGATCTCTAGAGGGCTTCTGACTTGGTGTCCTTTTTACACACACGCACACAGACACACATACACACACCTGTGCAGAATCTTTGGAGGACTTCTAAAATGTCGTTTATAAACACACACATATCCATTGCAGAATCTCTAGAGGGATTCAGACTTCGTGTCCTTTTTACACACACACACACACACACATCCTTGCAGGAACTCTACAGCGATTCTAAATTCCTATCCTTTTACACACGCACACACACACTCACAGGCTTGCATAATGCCTGCAGGGCTTCTGTCTTCATGTCCTTTTATACACACACACAGACACACAACCTTGCACAATCTCTAGAGTCCTTTTGATTTCTTGTCCTTTTTACACACACACACACACACACACACACACACACACTTCCAGAATCTCTAGAGGGCTTCTGACGTCATGTCCTTGTTAAACACATACACACACACACACACACACATCCTTGCAGAATTCCTGGATGGATTCTTACTTTGTGTCCTTTTTAAACACACACACACACACACACACACACCCTTGCAGAATATCTAGAGGGTTTCTGAATGTGTGTCCGTTTCACATACACACACACACACACACACATCCACACCCTTACAGAACCTCTGGACGGCTTCAGACTCCATGTCCTTTTTACACACTCACACACACACACACACACACTTTTTGCAGAATCAATAGTCGGCTTCTGACTTAGTGTCCTTTTTTCACACACGCACACAGACACACACATACACTTTTGCAGAATCAATAGTCGGCTTCTGACTTGGTGTCCTTTTTACACACACGCACACAGACCCATACACACACCTGTGCAGAATCTGTGGAGGACTTCTAACAACATGTCCTTTTTACACACACACACACACACAAAGACATACTCTTGCAGGATCTCTAGATTGCTTCTGACTTGGTGTCCTTTATACACACACACACACATACACCCTTCCAGAACTCTACAAGGATTCTGACTTCATGTCCTTTTTACACACACACACACACACACACACACACACACACACACACACATGCATCCTTGCAGAATCGCAGGAATTCATCTCACGTCATGTAATTTATACACATACACTCAAACTTATTCCCTTGCAAAATCACTTGAGGGTTTCTTACTTCGTGTTCTTTTTACAAACATACTTAAAACACATACAGACACACCCTTGCAGGATCTCTAGAGGGCTTCTGACTTGGTGTCCTTTTTACACACACGCACACAGACACACATACACACACCTGTGCAGAATCTTTGGAGGACTTCTAAAATGTCGTTTATAAACACACACACACACACACACATCCCTTGCAGAATCTCTAGAGGGATTCAGACTTCGTGTCCTTTTTACACACACACACACACACACACATCCTTGCAGGAACTCTACAGCGATTCTAAATTCCTATCCTTTTACACACGAACACACACACTCACACGCTTGCATAATGCCTGCAGGGCTTCTGTCTTCATGTCCTTTTTATACACACACACAGACACACAACCTTGCACAATCTCTAGAGTTCTTTTGAAAACTTGTCCTTTATACACACACACACACACACTCACACAAACACATCATTCCAGAATCTCTAGAGGGTTTCTGACTTTTTTCTTTACACACACACACACACACACACACACACACACACACCTTTGCAGAAACTATGGAGTGTTTCTGACTTCATGTGTACTTTTTACACACACACACACACACACATACAACCTTGCAGAATCTCTGGAGGGCTTCTGATTTTGTGTCCTTTTTACACAAACATACACACATACACACACCCTTGAAGAATCTCTAGAGGGCTTCTGACTTCGTGTCTTTTTACACAAACACACACACACACCACACACACATACACTTTGGTACAATCTCTGGATGGTGGCTGACTTGCTGTCCTTTTTACACACACACACACACACACAAACACTTGAAGAATATCTAGAGGGTTTTTGAATTTGTGTCTGTTTACTCACACACACACACACACACACTTACAGAACCTCTGGACGGCTTCAGACTCCATGTCCTTTTTACACACACACACACACACACACACACACACACATACACTTTTGCAGAATCAATAGTCGGCTTATGACTTGGTGTCTTTTTTACACACACGCACACAGACACATACACACACCTGTGCAGAATCTGTGGAGGACTTCTAACAACATGTCCTTTTTACACACACACACACACACAAAGACATACTCTTGCAGGATCTCTAGAGTGCTTCTGACTTGGTGTCCTTTATACACACACACACACACATACACCCTTCCAGAACTCTACAAGGATTCTGACTTCATGTCCTTTTTACACACACACACACACACACACACACATACACTTGTAGAATCTCTGGAGGACTTCTGATTTCATGTCCTTATTGCACACACACTCCCTCACTCTCACTCTGGAGGACTTCTGATTTCATGTCCTTATTACACACACACACACACACACACACACACTCCCTCACTCTCACACTCATACCTTTCCAGAAAACCTAGAGGGCTTCTGATTTCATGTCCTTTTAACACAACATACTCACCCTTGCAGAATCTCTAGAGGGCTTCTGACTTCCTGTACTTTTGACACACACACACACACACAAACACCCTTGTAGAATCTCCAGACATTTTCTGACTTCGTGTTGTTTTCACACATACACACACACACACTCTGGCAGAATCTCTGGAGGGCTTCTAATATGGTTTACTTATTTCAAACACAACAAACACACACACACACAGACCTTTGCATAATCAATATTGGGCTTCTGACTTCGTGTAATTTTTACCCTCACACACAAACACACACACACACATACAACCTTGCAGAATCTCTGGAGGGCTTCTGACTTTGTGTCCTTTTTACACAAACATACACACATACACACACCCTTGAAGAATCTCTAGTGGGCTTCTGACTTCGTGTCTTTTTACACAAACACACACACACCAAACACACATACACCCTGGTAGAATCTCTGGATGGTGGCTGACTTGCTGTCCTTTTTACACACACACACACACACAAACACTTGAAGAATATCTAGAGGGTTTCTGAATTTGTGTCTGTTTACACACACACACACACACACACACACACACACTTACAGAACCTCTGGATGGCTTCAGACTCCATGTCCTTTTTACACACACACACACTTTTGCAGAATTAATAGTCGGTTTCTGATATGGTATCCTTTTTACACAAACGCACACAGACACATACACACACCTGTGCAGAATCTGTGGAGGACTTCTAACAACATGTCCTTTTTACACACACACACACACACACACACACACACAAAGACATACTCTTGCAGGATCTCTAGAGTGCTTCTGACTTGGTGTCCTTTATACACACACACACACACACATACACCCTTCCAGAACTCTACAATGATTCTGACTTTATGTCCTTTTTACACACACACACACACAAACACACCATTGCAGAATCAATAGAGGTCTTCTGACTTCATGTCCTTTTTACACACACACACACACACACACACCCTTACAGAACCTCTGGAGGGCTTCTGATTTCATGTCCTTTTTACACACACACACACACACACACACACACACACTTTTGCAGAATCAATAGTCGTCTTCTGACTTCGTGTCCTTTTTACAAACACACACACACACACACACACCCTTGCAGAATTT
>NW_027459696.1:30000-40000 GCF_050624435.1 Tenrec ecaudatus | reverse complement strand
TATACTCTTGCAGGATCTCTAGAGTGCTTCTGACTTGGTGTCCTTTATACACACACACACATACACCCTTCCAGAACTCTACAAGGATTCTGACTTCATGTCCTTTTTACACACACACACACACACACACACACATTAATTTTCTTGCCAAATCTCTGCAGTCCTTCTGACTTCGTGTCCTTTTTAAACACACACACACACACACACACACTTGTAGAATCTCTGGAGGACTTCTGATTTCATGTCCTTTTTACACACACACACACTCCCTCACTCTCACACTCATACCTTTCCAGAAAACCTAGAGGGCTTCTGATTTCATGTCCTTTTAACACAACACACTCACCCTTGCAGAATCTCTAGAGGGCTTCTGACTTCCTGTACTTTTGACACACACACACACAAACACCCTTGCAGAATCTCCAGACATTTTCTGACTTCGTGTTGTTTTCACACATACACACACACACACTCTGGTAGAATCTCTGGAGGGCTTCTAATATGGTTTACTTATTTCAAACACAACAAACACACACACACACAGACCTTTGCATAATCAATATTGGGCTTCTGACTTCGTGTAATTTTTACCCTCACACACAAACGCACACACACACACACACACACACACACACATACAACCTTGCAGAATCTCTGGAGGGCTTCTGACTTTGTGTTCTTTTTACACAAACATACACACATACACACACCCTTGAAGAATCTGTAGAGGGCTTCTGACTTCGTGTCTTTTTACACAAACACACACACACCAAACACACATACACCCTGGTAGAATCTCTGGATGGTGGCTGACTTGCTGTCCTTTTTACACACACACACACACACACACACACACACACACACACAAACACCCTTGCAGAATATCTAGAGGGTTTCTGAATTTGTGTCTGTTTACACACACACACACACACACACCCTTACAGAACCTCTGGACAGCTTCAGACTCCATGTCCTTTTTACACACACACACACACTTTTGCAGAATCAATAGTCGGTTTCTGATATGGTATCCTTTTTACACACACGCACACAGACACATACACACACCTGTGCAGAATCTGTGGAGGACTTCTAACAACATGTCCTTTTTACACACACACACACACACACACACACACACACACAAAGACATACTCTTGCAGGATCTCTAGAGTGATTCTGACTTGGTGTCCTTTATACACACATACACACATACACCCTTCCAGAACTCTACAGTGATTCTGACTTTATGTCCTTTTTACACACACACACACACACACACACAAACACACCATTGCAGAATCAATAGAGGTCTTCTGACTTCATGTCCTTTTTACACACACACACACACACACACCCTTACAGAACCTCTGGAGGGCTTCTGATTTCATGTCCTTTTTACACACACACACACACACACACACACACACACACACACACACTTTTGCAGAATCAATAGTCGGCTTCTGACTTCGTGTCCTTTTTACAAACACACACACACACACACACCCTTGCAGAATTTCTAGAGGGCTTCTGAATTTGTGACCTTATTACACACGCACACACTCACACACATAAAACCTTGCAGAATCTCTTGAGAGCTTCATACTTGGTCTCCTTTTTACAAACACACACACACACACATCATGCAGAATCTCTAGATGGCTTCTGACTTCAGGATCTTTTTACACACACACACACACACACCTTTGCAGAAACTATGGAGTGTTTCTGACTTCATGTGTCCTTTTTACACACACTCACACACACACACCCTTGCAGAATCTCTTGAGGTCTTCTGACGTCATGTCCTTGTTACACGCACACACTTGCATAATCTCTGGGGGTCTGACTTCGTGTCCTTTTTACACACACACACTCACACACACACCCTACCTCACACTGATACTCATACCTTTGGAAAATTCCTAGAGGGCTTCTGACTTCCTGTCCTTTTTACACACACACACACAGATACACACACCCTTGCAGAAATTCTATAGGGCTTCGGACTTCGTGTTCTTTTTACGCACGCACACACACACACACACAGACATGCACGCACCCTTGCAGAGTCTCTGGAATGCTTCTGACTTCGTGTTCTTTTTACACACACACACACACACACACACACACACATACATGCATCCTTGCAGAATCGCAGGAATTCATCTCACGTCATGTAATTTATACACATACACATACACACTCAAACTCATTCCCTTGCAAAATCACTTGAGGGTTTCTTACTTTGTGTTCTTTTTACAAACATACACACACACACAGACACACCCTTGCAGGATCTCTAGAGGGCTTCTGACTTGGTGTGCTTTTTACACACACGCACACAGACACACATACACACACCTGTGCAGAATCTGTGGAGGACTTCTAACAACATGTCCTTTTTACACACACACACACACACACACACTCAAAGATATACTCTTGCAGGATCTCTAGAGTGCTTCTGACTTGGTGTCCTTTATACACACACACACATACACCCTTCCAGAACTCTACAAGGATTCTGACTTCATGTCCTTTTTACACACACACACACACACACAAATTCATTTTCTTGCCAAATCTCTGCAGTCCTTCTGACTTCGTGTCCTTTTTAAACACACACACACACACACACACACACTTGTAGAATCTCTGGAGGACTTCTGATTTCATGTCCTTTTTACACACACACACACACACTCCCTCACTCTCACACTGATACCTTTCCAGAAAACCTAGAGGGCTTCTGATTTCATGTCCTTTTAACACAACACACTCACCCTTGCAGAATCTCTAGAGAGCTTCTGACTTCCTGTACTTTTGACACACACACACACAAACACCCTTGCAGAATCTCCAGACATTTTCTGACTTCGTGTTGTTTTCACACATACACACACACACACACTCTGGTAGAATCTCTGGAGGGCTTCTAATATGGTTTACTTATTTCAAACACAACAAACACACACACACACACACAGACCTTTGCATAATCCATATTGGGCTTCTGACTTCGTGTAATTTTTACCCTCACACACAAACGCACACACACACATACACACACACATACAACCTTGCAGAATCTCTGGAGGGCTCCTGACTTTGTGTCCTTTTTACACAAACATACACACATACACACACCCTTGAAGAATCTCTAGAGGGCTTCTGACTTCGTGTCTTTTTACACAAACACACACACACCAAACACACATACACCCTGGTAGAATCTCTGGATGGTGGCTGACTTGCTGTCCTTTTTACACACACACACACACACACAAACACCCTTGCAGAATATCTAGAGGGTTTCTGAATTTGTGTCTGTTTACACACACACACACACACACACACACACACACCCTTACAGAACCTCTGGACAGCTTCAGACTCCATGTCCTTTTTACACACACACACACACACACACACACACATACACTTGCAGAATCAATAGTCGGCTTCTGACTTGGTGTCTTTTTTACACACACGCACACAGACACATACACACACCTGTGCAGAATCTGTGGAGGACTTCTAACAACATGTCCTTTTTACACACACACACACACACACACACACACACACACACACACACACACACAAAGACATACTCTTGCAGGATCTCTAGAGTGCTTCTGACTTGGTGTCCTTTATACACACACACACATACACCCTTCCAGAACTCTACAATGATTCTGATTTCATGTCCTTTTTACACACACACACACACACACACACACACACACACAAACACACCATTGCAGAATCAATAGAGGGCTTCTGACTTCATGTCTTTTTTATACACACACACACACACCCTTACAGAACCTCTGGAGGGCTTCTGATTTCATGTCCTTTTTTCACACACACACACACACACACACACACTTTTGCAGAATCAATAGTCGGTTTCTGACTTTGTGTCCTTTTTACAAACACCCACACACACACACGCCCTTGCAGAAATTCTAGAGGGCTTCTGAATTTGTGACCTTATTACACACGCACACACTCACACACATAAAACCTTGCAGAATCTCTTGAGAGCTTCATACTTGGTCTCCTTTTTACAAACACACACACACACCATGGCAGAATCTCTAGATGGCTTCTGACTTCAGGATCTTTTTACACACACACACACACACACACACACACACACACCTTTGCAGAAACTATGGAGTGTTTCTGACTTCATGTGTCCTTTTTACACACACTCTCACACACACACACACACCCTTGCAGAATCTCTTGAGGGCTTCTGACGTCATGTCCTTGTTACACAAACACACACTTGCATAATCTCTGGGGGGTCTGACTTCGTATCCTTTTTACACACACACACTCACACACACACCCTCCCTCACACTGATACTCATACCTTTGTAAAATTCCTAGAGGGCTTCTGACTTCCTTACCTTTTTATACACACACACACACACACACACTCACACACATCCTTGCAGAATTCCTGGATGGATTCTTACTTTGTGTCATTTTTAAACACACACACACACACACACACACACACACTCCAAACTCATTTTCTTGCAAAATCTCTGCAGTCCTTCTGACTTCGTGTCCTTTTTAAACACACACACACACACACACACATACACTTTTAGAATCTCTGGAGGACTTCTGATTTCATGTCCTTATTACACACACACACACACACACACACTCCCTCACTCTCACTCTGGAGGACTTCTGATTTCATGTCCTTATTACACACACACACACACACACACACACACACTCCCTCACTCTCACACTCATACCTTTCCAGAAAACCTAGAGGGCTTCTGATTTCGTGTCCTTTTAACACAACACACTCACCCTTGCAGAATCTCTAGAGGGCTTCTGACTTCCTGTACTTTTGACACACACAGACACCCTTGCAGAATCTCCAGACATTTTCTGACTTCGTGTTGTTTTCACACATACACACACACACACACACTCTGGCAGAATCTCTGGAGGGCTTCTAATATGGTTTACTTATTTCAAACACAACAAACACACACACACAGACCTTTGCATAATCAATATTGGGCTTCTGACTTCGTGTAATTTTTACCCTCACACACACACACACATACAACCTTGCAGAATCTCTGGAGGGCTTCTGACTTTGTGTCCTTTTTACACAAACATACACACATACACACACCCTTGAAGAATCTCTAGAGGGCTTCTGACTTCGTGTCTTTTTACACAAACACACACACACCACACACAAATACACCCTGGTAGAATCTCTGGATGGTGGCTGACTTGCTGTCCTTTTTACACACACACACACACACACACACACACAAACACTTGAAGAATATCTAGAGGGTTTCTGAATTTGTGTCTGTTTACACACACACACACTTACAGAACCTCTGGACGGCTTCAGACTCCATGTCCTTTTTACACACACACACACACACACACACACACTTTTGCAGAATCAATAGTCGGCTTCTGACTTGGTATCCTTTTTACACACACGCAGACAGACACACATACACACACCTGTGCAGAATCTGTGGAGGACTTCTAACAACATGTCCTTTTTACACACACACACACACACACACACACACAAAGATATACTCTTGCAGGATCTCTAGAGTGCTTCTGACTTGGTGTCCTTTATACACACACACACATACACCCTTCCAGAACTCTACAAGGATTCTGACTTCATGTCCTTTTTACACACACACACACACACACACACACACACATTAATTTTCTTGCCAAATCTCTGCAGTCCTTCTGACTTCGTGTCCTTTTTAAACACACACACACACACACACACTTGTAGAATCTCTGGAGGACTTCTGATTTCATGTCCTTTTTACACACACACACACTCCCTCACTCTCACACTCATACCTTTCCAGAAAACCTAGAGGGCTTCTGATTTCATGTCCTTTTAACACAACACACTCACCCTTGCAGAATCTCTAGAGGGCTTCTGACTTCCTGTACTTTTGACACACACACACACAAACACCCTTGCAGAATCTCCAGACATTTTCTGACTTCGTGTTGTTTTCACACATACACACACACACACTCTGGTAGAATCTCTGGAGGGCTTCTAATATGGTTTACTTATTTCAAACACAACAAACACACACACACACAGACCTTTGCATAATCAATATTGGGCTTCTGACTTCGTGTAATTTTTACCCTCACACACAAACGCACACACACACACACACACACACACACACACATACAACCTTGCAGAATCTCTGGAGGGCTTCTGACTTTGTGTTCTTTTTACACAAACATACACACATACACACACCCTTGAAGAATCTGTAGAGGGCTTCTGACTTCGTGTCTTTTTACACAAACACACACACACCAAACACACATACACCCTGGTAGAATCTCTGGATGGTGGCTGACTTGCTGTCCTTTTTACACACACACACACACACACACACACACACACACACACAAACACCCTTGCAGAATATCTAGAGGGTTTCTGAATTTGTGTCTGTTTACACACACACACACACACACACCCTTACAGAACCTCTGGACAGCTTCAGACTCCATGTCCTTTTTACACACACACACACACTTTTGCAGAATCAATAGTCGGTTTCTGATATGGTATCCTTTTTACACACACGCACACAGACACATACACACACCTGTGCAGAATCTGTGGAGGACTTCTAACAACATGTCCTTTTTACACACACACACACACACACACACACACACACAAAGACATACTCTTGCAGGATCTCTAGAGTGATTCTGACTTGGTGTCCTTTATACACACATACACACATACACCCTTCCAGAACTCTACAGTGATTCTGACTTTATGTCCTTTTTACACACACACACACACACACACACACACAAACACACCATTGCAGAATCAATAGAGGTCTTCTGACTTCATGTCCTTTTTACACACACACACACACACACACCCTTACAGAACCTCTGGAGGGCTTCTGATTTCATGTCCTTTTTACACACACACACACACACACACACACACACACACACACACTTTTGCAGAATCAATAGTCGGCTTCTGACTTCGTGTCCTTTTTACAAACACACACACACACACACACCCTTGCAGAATTTCTAGAGGGCTTCTGAATTTGTGACCTTATTACACACGCACACACTCACACACATAAAACCTTGCAGAATCTCTTGAGAGCTTCATACTTGGTCTCCTTTTTACAAACACACACACACACACATCATGCAGAATCTCTAGATGGCTTCTGACTTCAGGATCTTTTTACACACACACACACACACACCTTTGCAGAAACTATGGAGTGTTTCTGACTTCATGTGTCCTTTTTACACACACTCACACACACACACCCTTGCAGAATCTCTTGAGGTCTTCTGACGTCATGTCCTTGTTACACGCACACACTTGCATAATCTCTGGGGGTCTGACTTCGTGTCCTTTTTACACACACACACTCACACACACACCCTACCTCACACTGATACTCATACCTTTGGAAAATTCCTAGAGGGCTTCTGACTTCCTGTCCTTTTTACACACACACACACAGATACACACACCCTTGCAGAAATTCTATAGGGCTTCGGACTTCGTGTTCTTTTTACGCACGCACACACACACACACACAGACATGCACGCACCCTTGCAGAGTCTCTGGAATGCTTCTGACTTCGTGTTCTTTTTACACACACACACACACACACACACACACACATACATGCATCCTTGCAGAATCGCAGGAATTCATCTCACGTCATGTAATTTATACACATACACATACACACTCAAACTCATTCCCTTGCAAAATCACTTGAGGGTTTCTTACTTTGTGTTCTTTTTACAAACATACACACACACACAGACACACCCTTGCAGGATCTCTAGAGGGCTTCTGACTTGGTGTGCTTTTTACACACACGCACACAGACACACATACACACACCTGTGCAGAATCTTTGGAGGACTTCTAAAATGTCGTTTATAAACACACACACACACATCCCTTGCAGAATCTCTAGAGGGATTCAGACTTCGTGTCCTTTTTACACACACACACACACACACACACATCCTTGCAGGAACTCTACAGCGATTCTAAATTCCTATCCTTTTACACACTCACACGCTTGCATAATGCCTGCAGGGCTTCTGTCTTCATGTCCTTTTTATACACACACACAGGCACACAACCTTGCACAATCTCTAGAGTCCTTTTGATTTCTTGTCCTTTTTACACACACACACACACACACACACACCTTTGCAGAAACTATGGAGTGTTTCTGATTTCATGTGTCCTTTTTACACACACACACACACACACATACAACCTTGCAGAATCTCTGGAGGGCTTCTGACTTTGTGTCATTTTTACACAAACATACACACATACACACACCCTTGAAGAATCTCTAGAGGGCTTCTGACTTCGTGTCTTTTTACACAAACACACACACACCACACACACATATACCCTTGTAAAATCTCTGGATGGTGGCTGACTTGCTGTCCTTTTTACACACACACACGCACACACACACACACACACACAAACCCTTGCAGAATATCTAGAGGGTTTCTGAATTTGTGTCTGTTGTACACACACACACACACCCTTACAGAACCTCTGGACGGCTTCAGATTCCATGTCCTTTTTACACACACACACACACACACACACACACACACACACACACACACACACTTTTCCAGAATCAATAGTCGGCTTCTGACTTGGTATCCTTTTTACACACACGCAGACAGACACACATACACACACCTGTGCAGAATCTGTGGAGGACTTCTAACAACATGTCCTTTTTACACACACACACACACACACACACACACACACAAAGATATACTCTTGCAGGATCTCTAGAGTGCTTCTGACTTGGTGTCCTTTATACACACACACACATACACCCTTCCAGAACTCTACAAGGATTCTGACTTCATGTCCTTTTTACACACACACACACACACACACACACACACACACACAAATTCATTTTCTTGCCAAATCTCTGCAGTCCTTCTGACTTCGTGTCCTTTTTAAACACACACACACCACACACACACTTGTAGAATCTCTGGAGGACTTCTGATTTCATGTCCTTTTTACACACACACACACACACACACACACACACAAAGATATACTCTTGCAGGATCTCTAGAGTGCTTCTGACTTGGTGTCCTTTATACACACACACACATACACCCTTCCAGAACTCTACAAGGATTCTGACTTCATGTCCTTTTTACACACACACACACACACAAACACACACAAATTCATTTTCTTGCCAAATCTCTGCAGTCCTTCTGACTTCGTGTCCTTTTTAAACACGCACACACACACACACACTTGTAGAATCTCTGGAGGACTTCTGATTTCATGTCCTTTTTACACACACACACACACACACACACTCCCTCACTCTCACACTGATACCTTTCCAGAAAACCTAGAGGGCTTCTGATTTCATGTCCTTTTAACACAACACACTCACCCTTGCAGAATCTCTAGAGGGCTTCTGACTTCCTGTACTTTTGACACACACACACACAAACACCCTTGCAGAATCTCCAGACATTTTCTGACTTCGTGTTGTTTTCACACATACACACACACACACTCTGGCAGAATCACTGGAGGGCTTCTAATATGGTTTACTTATTTCAAACACAACAAACACACACACACAGACCTTTGCATAATCAATATTGGGCTTCTGACTTCGTGTAATTTTTACCCTCAAACACAAACACACACACACACATACAACCTTGCAGAATCTCTGGAGGGCTTCTGACTTTGTGTCCTTTTTACACAAACATACACACATACACACACCCTTGAAGAATCTCTAGAGGGCTTCTGACTTCGTGTCTTTTTACACAAACACACACACACCAAACACACATACACCCTGGTAGAATCTCTGGATGGTGGCTGAC
>NW_027459696.1:22500-25000 GCF_050624435.1 Tenrec ecaudatus | reverse complement strand
CACTCACACACACCCTCCCTCACACTGATACTCATACCTTTGGAAAATTCCTAGAGGGCTTCTGACTTCCTTACCTTTTTACACACACACACACACACACACCCACACACACACACACATCCTTGCAGAATTCCTGGATGGATTCTTACTTTGTGTCATTTTTAAACACACACACACACACACACACACTCCAAACTCATTTTCTTGCCAAATCTCTGCAGTCCTTCTGACTTCGTGTCCTTTTTAAACACACACACACACACACACACACACACACACACACACATACACTTGTAGAATCTCTGGAGGACTTCTGATTTCATGTCCTTATTACACACACACACACACACACTCCCTCACTCTCACTCTGGAGGACTTCTGATTTCATGTCCTTATTACACACACACACACACACACACACTCCCTCACTCTCACACTCATACCTTTCCAGAAAACCTAGAGGGCTTCTGATTTTGTGTCCTTTTAACACAACACACTCACCCTTGCAGAATCTCTAGAGGGCTTCTGACTTCCTGTACTTTTTACACACACACACACAAACACCCTTGCAGAATCTCCAGACATTTTCTGACTTCGTGTTGTTTTCACACATACACACACACACACTCTGGCAGAATCTCTGGAGGGCTTCTAATATGGTTTACTTATTTTAAACACAACAAACACACACACACAGACCTTTGCATAATCAATATTGGGCTTCTGACTTCGTGTAATTTTTACCCTCACACACAAACACACACACACACATACAACCTTGCAGAATCTCTGGAGGGCTTCTGACTTTGTGTCCTTTTTACACAAACATACACACATACACACACCCTTGAAGAATCTCTAGAGGGCTTCTGACTTCGTGTCTTTTTACACAAACACACACACACCACACACAAATACACCCTGGTAGAATCTCTGGATGGTGGCTGACTTGCTGTCCTTTTTACACACACACACACACAAACACACACACAAACACTTGAAGAATATCTAGAGGGTTTCTGAATTTGTGTCTGTTTACACACACACACACACACACACACACACACACCCTTACAGAACCTCTGGACGGCTTCAGACTCCATGTCCTTTTTACACACACACACACACACACACATACAGTTTTGCAGAATCAATAGTCGGCTTCTGACTTGGTGTCCTTTTTACACACACGCACACAGACACACACACACACCTGTGCAGAATCTGTGGAGGACTTCTAACAACATGTCCTTTTTGCACACACACACACACACACACACACACACACACAAAGACATACTCTTGCAGGATCTCTAGAGTGCTTCTGACTTCGTGTCCTTTATACACACACACACACATACACCCTTCCAGAACTCTACAAGGATTCTGACTTCATGTCCTTTTTACACACACACACACACACACACACACACACACAAACACACCATTGCAGAATCAATAGAGGGCTTCTGACTTCATGTCCTTTTTACACACACACACACACACACCCTTACAGAACCCTAGAGGGCTTCTGATTTCATGTCCTTTTTACACACACACACACACACACACTTTTGCAGAATCAATAGTCGGCTTCTGACTTTGTGTCCTTTTTACAAACACCCCCCCACACACACGCCCTTGCAGAATTTCTAGAGGGCTTCTGACTTTGTGACCTTATTACACACGCACACACTCACACACATAAAACCTTGCAGAATCTCTTGAGAGCTTCATACTTGGGCTCCTTTTTACAAACACACACACACATCATGGCAGAATTTCTAGATGGCGTCTGACTTCAGGATCTTTTTACACACACACACACACACACCTTTGCAGAAACTATGGAGTGTTTCTGACTTCATGTGTCCTTTTTACACACACTCACACACACACACACCCTTGCAGAATCTCTTGAGGGCTTCTGACGTCATGTCCTTGTTAAACACACACACACACACTTGCATAATATCTGGGGGTCTGACTTCGTGTCCTTTTTACACACACACACACACACACACTCACACACACACCCTCCCTCACACTGATCCTCATACCTTTGGAAAATTCCTAGAGGGCTTCTGACTTCCTTACCTTTTTACACAAACACACACACACACACACACATCCTTACAGAATTCCTGGATGGATTCTTACTTTGTGTCATTTTTAAACACACACACACACACACACACACACACACACACACCCCAAACTCATTTTCTTGCCAAATCTCTGCAGTCCTTCTGACTTCGTGTCCTTTTTAAACACGCACACACACACACACACACACACACACACACATACTCTTGCAGAATCTCTGGAGGACTTCTGATTTCATGTCCTTATTACACACACACACACACACACACACACACTCCCTCACTCACACTCATACCTTTCCAGAAAACCTAGAGGGCTTCTGATTTCGTGTCCTTTTAACACAACACACTCACCCTTGCAGAATCTCTAGAGGGCTTCTGACTTCCTGTACTTT
>NW_027459696.1:0-17500 GCF_050624435.1 Tenrec ecaudatus | reverse complement strand
GACATACTCTTGCAGGATCTCTAGAGTGCTTCTGACTTCGTGTCCTTTATACACACACACACACATACACCCTTCCAGAACTCTACAAGGATTCTGACTTCATGTCCTTTTTACACACACACACACACACACACACACACACACACAAACACACCATTGCAGAATCAATAGAGGGCTTCTGACTTCATGTCCTTTTTACACACACACACACACACACACACCCTTACAGAACCCTAGAGGGCTTCTGATTTCATGTCCTTTTTACACACACACACACACACACACTTTTGCAGAATCAATAGTCGGCTTCTGACTTTGTGTCCTTTTTACAAACACCCCCACACACACACGCCCTTGCAGAATTTCTAGAGGGCTTCTGACTTTGTGACCTTATTACACACGCACACACTCACACACATAAAACCTTGCAGAATCTCTTGAGAGCTTCATACTTGGGAGGACCTGTATTAGGAAGGTTGAGAACCACTGCCTGAGTGTGCTTAGGACTTTGCTGCCCTCAGGGTCACCAGACATTCCTGAAGGCAGAGTCACTGCAGGAAGCCCTTCTGGGAAATGCCCTGAAGCCAGGTCTCAACCAACTCCATCCACCCTCACCCTCCTAGATCCTAATCATAGGCTGCATGGAAATGCTCCCTGCCACTTCAAAGACTGTAAGTCCATGGGAGCAGAAAGCCTTCTCTTTCTCCCTTGGAGTGGTGGCTGGTGAGTTCAAACTGCTCACCTTCTGGGTAACATAACCCACAGACCAGCTCCCCCTGAGCTCAGTTAGGTTTGCCACACAGCACACATTGTTGGGAACCTTCTGAAGTAGCTGTGCCATGTGCAGGTTGGGGGATTTCGCGCAAGATGCAGAATTCCACCCTCTCTTGGAAAAAATAATTTTTGCAATAGCCTTGTATTCTCTTCTGGATCTGAGTAGCAGCTACTCTCATGCAGTCCTAGCACATACATGCTAGGTCTTACGCCGAGTCTGCTCCATGCTTTCCTGTGTCCTATGTGGCGCTGTAGGCACCCAAGGCATGGACTCTGCAGCCTGGGTTCAAATCTCTCCTTTCCACTTCCTCACTGTGTGGTCATAGGCTCATGACTTTATCATCCTGTGCCACTGATTTTTCATCTGTAAAATGAGGCAAGAATAGAGTCCACACATAGGCTTCTTAAGTGAAATAATTGAATTATTATATACAAAAAGCTTAGAACATTGCTCGGCATCTTGCAAATACTGTTAGGTAGCTTAGCATAGGGAGTGGGTCATCCATTACATATGCTCAGGTTCAAACTTCCGGCCAGGAAGGGGTGGTACACCTAGGTGGGTGTTACACCTGGATTGGCCCATCTGAGCCAGGTGAATTCAATCCAGCCAATGGGGTTGACCAGGACCATCAACCATGCCTCCCTGTGGAGGAATTGAAAAGGCAGGATCTTGACCTCTCCGATGTCTCCCTTCCCCCACTTTTCTGTTGTCCGTTCCCCAGGGAGGAGGTCACATGTAGATACTTGTAATCGGTTTCCTCTTTCCAATCCACCCTCCCTCTACCCTCCCACTATCACCACTCACAAATTATCAAGGTTTCTTGAGGGATGGGGGAGTGGGGAGGAAGGGGTAAAAATGATGACTCGATTGATGCCAGGGGCTTAAGTGGAGGCAAATGTTTTGAGAATAATGAGGGCAGTGAGTGTACAATGTGCTTTACACAATTGATGTATGTATGGATTGTGATAAGAATTGTATGAGCCCCTAATAAAACGATTTAAGAAAAGAAAGAAAAGGCAGGATCCTGGAGCCCACGTAGTGACTTTCTCTCCAGCAGCTTCTAGGCAAGCTGTGCAGGGGTGAGGGGCCCTGAGGTGCCTGTGTAAACCTGAAACTTCTTCTCTCAAAAAACTCACTTGGATCACAATCCAGGCTGCGGAGTGAATTCTTTCTCACGCGAAGCCAAGGACTGAGGTATATTTCTCCCACGAGTGATCTAACAATAGTATCTCTTATTATATCATTAGGAGCCCTGGTGGTGTAGTGGACTATGCATTAACCTGCTAATCGCAAGGTCAGGGGTTTGAACTGACTAGCCCCTCCGTGGGAGAAATATGAGGTTGTCTATTTCTGTAAGGCAATGGTTCTCAACCTTCTGAATGCCGCCACCCTTTAATACAGTTCATGTTGTGGTCACCTGCAACCATAAAATTATTTTCATTGCTACTTTATAACTGTAATTTTGCTATCGTTATGAATTGGATGACCCCTGTTAAAGGGTTATTTGATCCCCAAAGGGGTCGCGACCCACAGGTTGCGACCCCTGCTGTAAGGATTTAAAGTCTCAAAACCCCAAAGGGGCAGATCTTTGTCCTATTGGGAGTCAATAAAATGGTAGTTAGGTTTTTTTCTGCATCAGTATCAGATTCTGGTGGCAATCTCAGTCATCCTGCATTGTGGTCTGGTTTGAACTCCGGAAATGACTGCCCTGGTTTGAGGTGAGGGCCACGGTGCTTCAGTGGTAGACCTCTCATCGACTTTCACCGGGAAGACCCGGGTTTGATTTGCAGCCAATGTGCCCCAGACTGTCAGTGAAGGTTTGTGTGTTGCTATGACACTGAGCAGGCTTCAGTGGTGTTTCCAGACTGAAACAGAATAATGAAGAAAGACCTGATCATCCCCATCCACACATTGACCTATGGCCCACCACTGTTGGCTTCCTCTCCCAGTCCTGGTGGTAGCACAGATAGGCACAGTTTGCTCCACTGCCCATGAGGTGCCCATGAGAGGCTGACGCGACAACCACAGTCAAGATCAACAGCTTAAACTCCATTCTGGGTCTATGGAAACAAGAACAACCTTCTGAATTGAGGTCGCATTGCTATTTGGGACTGGGAGGATGCCTTTGTGATATGGATTGCACTCTGGATCCTAAGGGGGACTTTAAAACACAGTCACATAGCAGCTCTGGAAATTGCCATAGTGAGAAGGCAGGTTTAAAAAAAAAAAAAAAAAAAAAGCTTTTACTGGCTTGCTCAAAGGAGGCTGCGGGTAGATTGGGGGGTGGAAAACTCCTCTGGAAATGGAAAATTTTTTATCCTTACATATGCATCATTTCTTCTGGTCCTGAAAGAAAACACAAAGCAGACGAGAGGAGGAAACGGAGACTGGCAGTCATCTTGTTGGTATTCCCACACCACCCCCTCCTTAAGCGCTTGCTGCCATCTCATCCAACTCCACTCAGTGTATTTTCACCCGGCAATGATGCAGAAATGTCTGCGTACTCCAGTTTTATTGTAGTCGGGCAGCGTTTATGGCTTTGACGTTCAACTGAGCATGGCAGGACCTCTAGAAGCAATTATAACCAGCATCTGCTCTGTCTGTGCGATGGGCAGGCAGTGACGGATTCCCAGCCTCCGGAACACTAGTGTTCCCTCCCAGCTCAGGATAATGACGGTGACACTCGGCCCCCTTGTTGTCTGGGGAGCTCAAGGAGCTCTCCTCTGAAACCTCAACTTATGGGCATTTCTTTGAGTGAAGACATCAAATTAGTGACTGGAAAGGAAGGCGTAGGAGATGATTATTGGCCACAAGACAAGCCTCAACCGCCTCCAGAGAGCATGTCTCCTAAGTGCAAAGTGTGGAGAGGGAGGAAACAATTGATCACAAATGGAATAGACTCTGAGTCTCGCCACACAATGTGTGTGTGTGGTCACTGAGGCGGCAACATTATGACTGGGGATGGATACGGTTTGTGCAGCCGTGATTGCCATCCAGAATGTGGCATGCTATTGTGAAAAATGATTTTTTATTCTGAGCAAATCTCTGCTTCCACTTGCTTTAATGCTTCGCCGGAGAGCAGGGGACTCTGGGAGGGGTGGGTGGCGCACAGGGCTGGGCTGACCTCAGGAACTCATGTGTAAAGGGCTTTTTCTCACTTGGAAGCAGGCTGTTCTTTCTGGTAAAGCTTGTTTGTGAACCTTGCCACATCTGCGTCCGAAGAGGGAACTGAAGGTGACAAATGCCACGAGGAGCCCCGGGCACATCTTGTTTCATTTGAATCCCAGTTTTACCTTTCCTCCTTTCTGGGTTCTGAAGCATCAGATGGGTGCCAAACGCTTCCACGGACAACTAAAGCTGAACAAGGTGGAGGCAGATGAAGAGCAACGGGAGGTTGGTGTTTGGGAGACTGAATACTTGGGCTTCCTAGGCCAGTCCAGTTGGTGGTTAGAGCCCTGTTTCAGATTCCACTGTAATCTCCTAGTGTCCAAGGACCAAGTGGCTCCTAAGTCCAGAATTTCTGTTACATGTGTCACCAAGGAGGAGTTGGGCTAAAATGCATTGAAGAATAAAGCAGGAGCTTGGCTTATGAATCCACTCTCTGATTCTGAAATTTCAAAGGCTCCGTGCACAGACATTTCAACACTGAAAGCACAGCAGGGAAAACCAAAGACTTGGGCTTCCTCCTTGTCCCTCTTTTCGGGCTTTTACGGTTTTCCAAGGCGCCTCCCTGAGCCGAGTGTTGTATAGGTCAGGTTTAAAGATGTCCTAGTTCCGAGGGACTTGCTGTTCTGCTTTCTTTTTCAGGGAGACCTGGTTTCTTGTCTTGTGGCCAAACACAGAGCACAGATGTCTGTGGGCCTCCTCCCTTTCCCCTGACCTTTGCTCTCTTCTCTGGATACACTACTGACCTGTTCTCCCTTACAAGATCTGAACTGCTCACAAACTTCGATGAATTCTCATCCTAGCAAGAAGCATCTGAGCATCTTATTAGAGCCTGTATGAGTTCTGTTCTGGATGCTTATTTGTGCAACTTCAGGGTCTGGCATGGAAACATTCCATGTCCACAGACCCGCACAAATAATATAAACTCCAACAGTAGTTTAAGGTTTAAGGTGGTAACAGGGAACGCTGGGGCCTGTGGCTCCTGGTGAACCTCACAGGCTGTCTAAAGGGGCTACTTCCATCTCAATGTAACCATACAGGAATGTAGACCTGTTAGGTAGCAAGACAAGGGGTTGTTCCTCTCCATGCTTAGGGGGCCCCCTACAGGAGGTTGGAAGCCAATGCAGGCTAAAGGGCATGCACCAATTCAAGGCCAAGCCAGGAGAGCTTAATTGACGCCTCACAGCTGAAAGCCCTTAAAAGGCTGGAACCTTCCCTTCAGCTGCTTCTCTGCCTTCCGCTCAGCAGGGCTGGGTGTGCAGTGTCATAAGGGTGCCCGTGTTCAGTTAACTGTAACGCCGGAACCTTCTTCTCTCCTGTATATAAACCCACTCGGATCACCAACCAGGCTTTGGTGTGAATTTCTTTCTAGTGTGTAGCCAAGGACCGAGACATTTCCCACCCGAGAAACCTACAGACCCAGACTTACAATAAACCCATATGTGTGTGTGTGTGTGTGTGTGTGTGTGTGTGATACACACACACACACACACACACACACACACACATATGGCAAGAGGTGAACAGGTCTAGCCAGCAATGGTGAAGAGGGCCCTGGGATTGAGATTGAGAACGATTCTGAAGTAGAATCCATAACCCTTAGAAATGTATTGGCCTGCTATACCAATCCAATTACCCTCAACCTTCTTCAAAGAATTGGAAAAACTGACCACCAACTTCATATGGAGAGGGAAGAAACCCAGAATTAGCAGAGAACTCCTCAAGAAGAAGGACACAATTGGAGGACTCGCCCTACCTGATTTCAATGCCTACTACACAGCTACAGTGGTCAAAACAGCATGGTACTGGCACAATGATAGACACTCAGACCAGTGGAAAAGAATAGAAAGCCCAGGAGTAAAATCATCAGCATATAGACAACTGATCTTCGACAAGGGTCCCAAAAATGTCAAGTGGGAAGCAGATGCCCTCTTTAATAAGTGGTGCTGGAAACAATGGATATCCACATGTAGAAAGTTGAAATAAGACGTCTACCTCACCCCATGCACAAGAATACACTCAAGGTGGATCACAGATCTAGAAGTCAAACCCCAAACCATCAGGACCATTAAGGAGGGAATCGGGACTAATCTCAGCGTACTGGCCCAGGGAGCACATAGGCTCACTGCAACAGGGAAGGGGACACACACAGGTGAATTGGAAATCGACAAATGGGATCTAATAAGAATAAAATGCATGTGCACCTCGAAAGACTTTGCCAAGAGGGTGACAAGGCAACCCACAGACTGGGAGAAGATTTTTAGTAATGACACATCAGACAAAGGGCTCATTACTAAAATCTACAACACCATCGTGACCTGCAAAAAGAGGAAAACAGTTAACCCCCTAAGGAAGTGGGCAAAAGAAATGAGAAGAACTTTCACTAGAGAGGAGATCAATATGGCCAATAAACATATGAGAAAGTGCTCGAAGTCCCTTGCCATAAGAGAAATGCAAATCAAAACAACCATGAGATACCACCTAACACCCCTGAGGCTAGCCCAGATCAGTAAATCAGAGAGCAACAAGTGTTGGAGGGGCTGTGGTGAAGTAGGAACCCTCCTCCACTGCTGGTGGTCGTGTACATTTGTACAGCCACTGTGGAAAGCAATCTGGCGATACCTAAAGAAAATGGAAATTGATCTACCTCATGACCCAGCCATCCCTCTACTGGGCATATACCCGGTTGAAGCAGCAAATAAAACACGACCAGTCATATGCGCTCCAATGTTTATTGCGGCACAATTCACAATGGCAAAGACTTTGAAACAGCCTAAGTTTCCATCGACAGACGAGTGGATTAGCAAACTTTGGCACATACACACAATGGAGTATTATGCAGCACTGAAAAGCACCGATGAGCACATGAAACACGTTATTTCATGGGAAGAGCTGGAAGGAATTATGTTAAGCGAGGTAAGCCAGACCCAAAGGGACAGGTACAACATGAGTCCCCTGAGATAAGTACAATCAGCATGACAGAAATAGAAGAATAAACATCCATCCCACAATAAACGGGAGGAAGCATAGATAGTTGGAGGGAGGACAGGCCACACCTAGGGAGGTACATAAGAGCCCAGCATAAAGAAGGGGTAGTGGGGTAGGGAGAGGGAGAACCGGGAGGGGGAGAATCCGAATGGATGGTATGGGGGGGGGCAGGGTACTAACCCACCCGGGGGAGAGTATCGGTTATGTCCCCACAGATTTGGAACATGCATACGGACCCCAACACGACACACCAAACAAGGAGGACAACGCAAAGTACAGAGGTCTACACAAAGAGGCTGGACGACAAGCCGGCCCAAACCAGAATTAGGCCGACCCCCACACTCGAAGGGAATACCACAGAAAACAAAAATAGATTGTCTGGAGTGGGAAAGGAACTGACCCACCACACCACATCCAGAAGGAAGCTGAAACAAAAGAAGGAGAAAGGACATAGTGGAGTACACCTGGGTCCACCAAGCCCAAAGTCGATAGACCAGCTAGAAGAGCCCATCATACAGAGAGGACCATTCAGCTGACCACACTACGAGATATGACATCCTGCACCAACACATGGCCCTACACGGGACAGCACCTGAGACACAATGGGGGATGGGCAACTGAGCTGACCCCGCCACACTGAGGCAAACACTGGGGACATGCAGTGGAGCAGCGGAGGAAGCAGAGCAAAGGGAGCCCGAGGGAGTAGAAAGGATGGTCTTCTGGGCCAGGACGTGGCGCCTCACAAGCTACACCTAGAAAACACTCCTAAAGGCCAATGAAAGGACCTTGAACTACTAGCAATTTTTTCTTTTAATATTTGCTATCTTTTTGTTTAGTCTTTTTAAATTTGTTTTGTTTTTTTACCCAGTAAATTTTGTATGCTAGTGGCTTTTCTGCTTATCAGCGTGTCGATGTTGCTTCTGTCAAAGCCATGTTCTTATGGGCCACTTGGGCGCAGTCAAAGTCATATCCATTTGTATGCACGTATTACTATGTCAGCAGGTCCACCTAGACAAGATAGGCTGGACAAATAATGAGAGAAGAAAACAACAGGACCAACGGTCCTGGAGGGACATGAGAGCGTGGGAGGTAGGGGAAGGGAGGAGGTGTCGCCCAACACAGGGACAAGGGAACAGCGAATGGTTCAAAACCAGAGGAGGGAGGGGAGGGGAGGACTGGAAGGGAGTGACCAAGAGCAAGGTAACTGAGAGGAACTACTGAATCCAGAATGAAGGCTAAACATGGTAATGGGTCGGGAGGAAAGCGAAAGGAAATAGAGGAAAGGAGTAGGAGGCAAAGTGCATACAGAGAAGCCTAAATACAGACATGTACATATGTAAACATATTTATGATTATGGGGGCAATAGATTTATATGCATATATTTATAGGTTCAGTAGTAGGGTAGCAGATGGACATTGGGTCTCCTCATGCATAATCCCCCAATACAATAGCACCTCACCCTGCTAAGCAGCCATTGCAGGATACCCATCTTCCCAACATGATCACTGAAGACAGCCGTGTGTGTAAGCAAATGTGGTGAAGAAAGCTGATGGTGCCCGGCTTATCAAAAAAAGATATAGCGTCTGGGGTCTTAAAGGCTTGAAGGCAAATAAGCGGCCATCTAGCTCAGAAGCAACAAAGCCCACAGAGAAGAAGCACACGGCCTAAGCGAATACAAGGTGTTGAATGGACCATGTAGCAGATACAAAGGAACAAAATCAATCATTGTGTGATCACCTCTCTCACATAATGGCTGAAGACGAAAGTGTGCATAAGCAAGTGTGGTGAAGAAGGCGGATGGTGCCCGGCTACTGAGAGATATAGCGTCTGGGGACTTAAAGGCTTGAATGCAAACAAGCGGCCATCTAGCCCAGAAGCAACCGAGCCCACACGGAAGCAGCACACCAACATAGGTGATCATGAAGGACAGAGGAGACCAGGTCTCCAACATCAAAGGTGGGGTGGTGGTGAGAATCACATCACCGTGAAAGAGGGGGAGTGCATGATGGGGACCCAACGCCCACCTGTAGACAGCTGGACACCCCTTCCAGAGGGGTAGTGAGGAGGAGATGGGCCACTCAGGGTTCAGTGTAGCAACAATGAAACTCAAAACCTTCCTCTAGTTCCTGAACGCTTCCTCCCCTCCCAATCATCATGACCCCAATCCTACCTTGCCTTGTGGACCTGGTTATACCAGAGGATGTACAGCGGTGCAGTGGGGATCTGGAGGCACAGGGAATCTAGGACAGACGAACCCCTCAACACCAGCTGTGGGAGTGGCGACACCAGGAGGGAAGGGCATGTAGAAAGGGAGAACCGATCTCAGAGATCTATGTGTAACCTCCTCTCTGGGAGATTGGCAAGGGGGAGGCGGGTGAGGGGAGACGCCGGGGAGTGTAAGATAAGATGTAATAATTATTTATAAATTATCAAGGGACCAGGGGTGGGATCGGGGAGGGAGGGGGATGGGGGAAAAAAAAGGGAAACCGAGCTGATTCCAGGAACCCAAGTGGAAGGTGAATTATGAGAGTGATGAGTGCAACGAATGTATAAGGGTGCTTTGCTCAATTGATGTATGTACAGATTGTGATAAGAGCCTTATGAGCCCCAATAAAACGATTAAAATAAATAAATAAATAATGAAAGAAAAAAAAGAAATGTATTGGCCTTAGGGGAGGGGCAAAGAGGGCTGGATTGAGAAAGTCTGTGGCATCCAGTTCTGACTTGACTTTTGGATCCAGAATCTTTCAGGAGTCATGGCCTTGCCCTCCAGCCAGAACTTCCAATAACCGTCTTCTCAGAGCCTTGTTAAATTCTCATAATACGTTACACCTGCTATCCTGTGAGCAGCTACCAAACCCAGGCACTTTTTTCTTTCTTTTTTTTTTTTTAAACAGGAACAATAAAGTTTATTGAACCGTAGCTTAGTACAGGCGCTGGGGTTTCCCCACGGTGCTCTTAATGTACAAAGCACGGATATTCTGCCAATTCTTCTTCAGCAGCGAAACCAAAAAGTTGACAGCCAAGTGGATGTTGTACACGAGTTCATCATCTGTCATCTTCACATGGCCAACTGCCACTGCCAGACACAGCACCTTCTTCATCTGGAACTTGACGGTGGACTTCACCTCGTCGACCTTGGCCACCATGTTCTCATTGTGGGTCAGCAGGGAAGGGAATTTCCCGGCCTTGTTCAGGCCCGGGCCCAGAATTCGAGGAATCTGCTTGATCAGGGTCTCTGAGGCCAAAAAGGCATCATACTTCTTGACCAGCTTTCTGACCAACTTCTTATTCTTGTTGAGCTTCTTGAGCGCCTCGATGTCCATGTGAGGGATCTCCACGGCCTTCGCTTGTCACAGTGCTGCTGGTCCCCAAGGACACACACTGAGAACTTGGGGCACGGGGTGGACTTAAGCCTGACGGTGCCAGAGAAGCATTTGTCCTTCTGAGGGTCGTAGTTCTTCAGGCTGATCTGCAGCTCCACCGTCTCCAAAAACTTCCGGCGCTTGCGCTGCTTCCTGTGCAGGACTTCCCGCACCGCCTCGTAGAGGGTGTCGCGAGAGACTTTGGTACTCATGGTTCCTAGCGCTGCGGCAACCGGAAAAGAGACCCAGGCACCTTTTTCAAAGACAAGCTCACTCTCTCTACCCTTAAGAGCAGGTAGTTTTTGGATGATGGATATGAGATACCACAGAAGGCAAATCTGTAATCTTCCATGATGCCCAAAACATGCTGTCACAACCAGGACCCATGACAATCCCTCAGTTTCCTAAATTGCTTCACTGTTGCTTTTTAATTAATATATGACATTAACTTGTCATATATTGATAACAGGGAGGACCCTGAACTAGATGAATAAATTAAAGCTCTCCTCATCCTGTGCTTTTATATGAATGTGTTAATTATTTTTGTCATTAGGGAGAATGATGGAGGGATGGAGCAATACCAAACGGAGTTTGACAAAGTGTTGTGTTTGCTGCGGGAAACATGGTGCGTGTCAGATACAATCCGTCACCCAGTGAGTCTGCAATTAACACCAAGGGACCAAGGTAGGATTCCCGGTAATAAATAGCCTTCCTCCCAGATGATAGTAGAGACCCAGCAGGACCCACTGTTGTGTTGTAGCAGTTGTACACGGGACCTTATGGGAGACAGAGCTGGTGTTTGAAATGAGTTTTGTTTGTCCCCAGTTGGCTCAGATTTGTTTTTTAGATAGCATAATCACTAACATTTAAACACAGGGTGATGTCACGTAACAATCTGCAGCTTCTGAGAAATGGAGAGGCCCGACTTTGCTGGTTGACAATGCACCTCTGGAAGACAAGGGGGACCACAGAGGGACTGGGGGGGGCAGGCAGATGTGGTGATCGGAGTTTGGAATCCTTGTTTTCCACGTAGAGGTGGCAAGGAGTTCAAGGGTTCAGAAATTGAGGAGGGAAGTTCCAGAAGACAAGTCTGTGTGGTCCATAATAAACCAATATAGGGGTTGAGATTTCAATCCGTTGGCTATTTATTTTGTGCCTGGTAGCCAACCAGCCCAGAATTCCTGACCTCGCCGACCGTGTGAAACAAGGACCATTCCAGAATTACATAGAAGCAAGCATGGAAGCAAGGGCATCCACCACCCTGAATGCGTAGGGGTCAGGAACCAAGTGCTTTCTGTAGAACAGCCCCAGAAGGCAGACCTTTGGCTGGAAAACCTGTTAGGGAGCTAGCATAGGGACTGGCAGGCCCATTACACAAGCTCAGAGGTCTGAGCTACCGGCTCATGAAGTAGAGGCTCACTGCATGCTCAGAAGTTCAGGTTTCCAGCCAGCAGGGGGAGCTACGCCTGGGTGGGCGCTGTACCTACATTGGCTCACCTAGGCCAGGTGAATTCAATTCAACAATACAGCCAATGAGGTCGAACTACGTCATCGACCACGCCTCCCTAACCGCTCATAAAACTCAAGAGGATCCCAAACCAGGCCTCGGCGTGAGCTGTTTCTGGCGTGGAGCCGAGGACCGAGGCACACCTGCCCCAGGTGAGGTCCAACAGAAGCGGTGATGTTCGAACAGAAGTGGTGCTGTGTGACTGGAAGCTATGAGGTAAGCCGGGCCCAGGAGTGGGCCTTCCCATGCTGATCTCACGGGTTGTGGGCCCCTCTGGGCTCCTTTCACCTCACCACCCTTGGGAGAATTGTTGGGTTGAGTTCACCTGGCCTAGGTGAGCCAATCCAAGTGGCGCCCCACCCAATACGGTGGAGGCCCCTGGGGACGCTTGTAGCGTATTGCCGCAGCCCCAGCCTTTTGTGTCGGTCTTTGCGCCATTTCTTGCTGGTGTCAGTCTTTGCGCCGTTTCCTGCTGGTGTCGGTCTTTGCGCCGTTTCTTGCTGGTGTCGGTCTTTGCGCCGTTTCTTGCTGGTGTCGGTCTTTGCGCCGTTTCTTGCTGGTGTCGGTCTTTGCGCCGTTTCTTGCTGGTGTCGGACTTTGTGCCATTTCTTGCTGGTGTCGGTCTTTGCGCCGTTTCTTGCTGGTGTCTGTCTTTGCGCCGTTTCTTGCTGGTGTTGGTCTTTGCGCCGTTTCTTGCTGGTGTGCGGGACTTGATGTGCCTCTCTGTGCCTGCCTTCCCGGGCTGCATTTGGGAGGGGGCTGGGACGCTGCTGCCTGGAGGCTGGGAGGATTTTGACTCCCAAAGCCTTCTCGAGGCTCAGTGTAAAAGTTTATTTGGACTCGAAAACAGAATCAAAGACCCAATTAATTAAGTTTTAGAAGCAGGCTTTATTGCGAACTTGTGGCGGGTTCAGCAACTCAGGGTATTGAGCTATTGAAGCCACGCCAGGGAAAAAATCCTGGCGGCGTTTTTATGCCCACTGCTGGCAGGCACAGCTGGGGAGAATCATAGCTTGGCGGGGGGGGGTGGATCTGCGCACACAGGTGCTTCCAAAGGGAGAAGGTCGTTAATCTTACCTACATATGTCAGGGACGCGTGGAGTGACCATATCTTCAGAAAACCTTCCGGCTTTGGGAGGAGCTGGTTCCAGGAATTTGGGGTTGAGCAGAGGAGGGGAGGTCAGTTAGGGGTCAGTCTTGAGAACTAAAATGGAGTCTGTTGTGCCAAGACAGGACGTTTTAGACTGACCCTATAGGGAAAAGGGACAACATTAGTCCATTTCTGTAACTGCTTCCTGTGGGTAGTGGGCGAAGAGCAAGGGGAGGGGCTTTTCCAGGCAGAGTACTGGGAGTTGCGGCCTGGCACAGGGTGGAGAGGTTGTTGTTGCTGGTGGACTGCTATACGGGTGATTTCGCGGAGTCAACTTTGCAGGAGCTGAATGAGACAAGGAGCAATTAAGAGCAAAATTACTACTAAAATTATGGGTTCTAGTATGGGGGCTAGGAAGGAGTACAGAGAAGAGTTCCACCAGGAAGAGGATCCGTCTGTTCTGAATCTGTTGTTTTGCAGCTCACGGTTTAGCTTGTTGAGGGTCTGGACTCTAGTTTCCACAATTCCCAGCTTATTGATGTAATAACGGCATTCCTCCTGGAGGAATTAGCAGGTTCCTCCTTTTTCAGCAGTGATGAGGTCTAAAGTGCAGCGGCTCTGCAAGGCAACTTGGGCAACAGAGGTTGTTTGTTTCTGCAGGGAGGCTAGAGATTTGGCAGAGGCATCAACTGCCAGCTGGAAGCGTGTGGATAACTTGTCTGCTGTGGTGATAGAGGTTCTAAGGGTCCCGCCGCTGAGTCCTACTGCACCTGCTGCTGAGGCTAAGGAGATTCTCACTGCTATCGGAAGAAAAACTGCTCTTTTAGTTTGGCGACTGTATACCTGGATGTATTTGTCCTGGACCTCAGCCGGAGTGTATGTAGTGAGCTGCGGAACCAGAGTGACGGGCAGGCACAAAAGGGTAAGGTAGAACTGATGTTTAAATGCTTAGTGTATAGTTGCACCAAAAGAAAATTTTTTTCTGGCGCTGTTAGTGGTTTGGAGGGGATTTGGGTGACATTACATGTCTGTGTCGATGGATTGGAGTAGCAAAAGGGCACTTGAGTGTTTTCTGGTTGGATGTACAGAGGAATATTGGGGATGGTTATGGGTTTTGTGGTCTTTACGTTGGATGAAAATGACAGGGCAGGACCTGGTACTGCTACCAGAGGAGGGCGTTCTAGGGCTGCACACATGCAGCAGGTGGAGAGGTTGGCTAGTCCAGCAAAGTGGCGATGGCCAGTCCCTGCTGTAGCAGGGTAAGCTGGGAGAAGGGAGACTCAGAAGGTTTAGAAATTTGCTTAGTGAGTTGAAGGTCTTGGATCTGAATATTACAGTGGATGGTGGATTGGACCTGGAGTAGCGACCTCCATACATAGAGTTTGGCGTCTGGAAATTTCTCTCGGCGAGTGGCGTACCACGCTCCTGGAACCAGAGGTGTCCAGCGGCTATCCCAGGGGTCTGGGATTGTGAGAGTGTATTTAGATTTATGGTAGTAGAATCATCCCTGGGGACAAAGGGAAAGGTAAAGTATCTGGCAGGAAGACCAAGGACACCCTACATTTTTCTGTATTCACCTTTTTGCACATTGGGTAGTTGCCTTCTGGTCATACAGGTAGCAAATAATGGGATCAGCTTTTCCTTGATGCCGCTTAAAGTCAGTGAAATTTAAGTATATGGGTGTTCTGCACCCTGTGGGTGGGCAGTCAGCGGTGGCCAGCAAATAATCATAACGCTTAGTGCGGGCGTAATTGGTATAGTTTTCAGTCAAGTAAAATCGCTAGCAAAAGGGGAAATTATGTTAGGTTTAGCTGGCTGGCTTGGTGAGGCGAGTGAGGCGGAGAGACATAGGACCACTAGACTGAGTCAGACCACTGGGAGCCATGGTCAGAGTTCACTGCTGCCTTGACTCGGGACAAATGTACCCAGGAATCTATTCCAAGACCCTTGACTGCCAAGGGAGTAGTGAGCACTACGGTGTAAGGGCCTTCCCACCGGGGTGCTAAGGGTCTGGGTGCTAGGGATTTAATTAACACAGCATTTCCAGGATGCACTGGTTTTTGGTGATCAGCAGAGGTCGGAGATGGTTCAGGGATGGGGGAGTTTTCGTGTTGTCTAAGAAGGTTGCGGAGCAAGGACAAGTATGGAAGGTACGAAGCTAGCAGAGGGCAATCAGTTGCAGGAAGAGGCGAGAAAAGAAAAGGTTGTCCGTAGAGTATTTTGATCATGGCTGGGGAGGATCTGCGCACATAGGTGCTTCAGAGGGGTCGTTAATCTTATCTATATGTGAGGGAGGGGTGGAGTGACCATATATTCAGAAAACATTCTGGCTTTGGGACGAGCTGGTTCCAGGAATTTGGGGTAGAGCAGGGGAGGGGAGGTCGGTTAGGGGTCAGTCTTGAGAGCTAAGATGGAGGTGCAGGCCTCAAAATGGAGTCTGTTGCACCAAGACTGGGACACAGTGGTGTGCTGCGGCTCCGCCAATCAGGATGGCTGGGAGCGCCCACATCTACCCTGTTGGTTTGGGCCGGTCTCTGGCTGGGTGGTTGGCTCCAGGCTGGCTTTCGGCTAGGCCACAATCTGCGGCTTCCATTTTCCCAGCCACATGACTCCACTCCCAGGCAGAATGGCGCCACCTGTGTCTGTTGTAGCTACTGTCTCTTCCCAGAAAGAAAGCCACCCAGACCGCGGGCAAGTTCAACAGAACAAGTTTTATTTTCTGCGCAGAGACTGTCAGCTCTCTTGAGAGGAGACTGAGTGGCCCCCAGTCTAATTTTCCAAAGGTTTTTATACTTTTGCAATGTGCAGGTATGCAAGCAGGTAGAGAAGCAGGGTGTTGCAGTTAGCCATTCTTAGTTGAACATTACCTGCTCTGGTCTTTCCTTCCGTACGTTCCCTTGGGCTACGTCTGCACAGCCTACCTCCCCAATATCAGCTAGTTCGTTGACAGTTCATAGCTAGTTTATTTACTGTTCATAATGGCTTCTATCAGCTCAAAATGACTTCTCTTGTCAAGGCTGTTTAAGCTTTGCCCAGAGCTGCTACATTCCCTCCTCTTCTTAGCCGAGTTCAAATCATTGAATCTGCGGTAGCCAGCCCAGTGTATGGTGGGCTCAGCACTAAGAGTTTTATGGTTTGTACTTTCTGTTTGAGGACTGCCACTAGCTTATTGGTTATTATTGGTCCAAACGTGAGGTTTAGCAGGAGGAGGATTAGGGATCCGGCTAGGGGCGTTACTAGGGTGGTTCGCCAGGTTGCCCAATTAAGTAGCTTTTCAAACCAATTGGTTTCTTCATTTCTTTTCTTGACTCTTTCCTCTAATCTTTTCCTAACCAGGGCTAAACTATCTTTAATGATTCCTGAATGGTTTGCATAAAACAAGTTTCTCCTAATGCCATGCACAACACTCCTTGTTTCAAAAGGAGCAAGTCAAGCCCTCGGCAGTTTGGCAACACACTTCTACAAGGGAGTCTAAGGATCTTTCTAAATGGGAAACATGGTATTTTTATCCCTGTAAATCTAAAGCAATTTGCTGACTAAGAGTCTGATAGTTTAAGTTTCCTTGTATTAAAGCAACTGACCCGACTGCAGCTAATCCCATAATCCCAAGCCCCGTTAACAGTGGGACTGACATTGGGGCTCTTTTAGCTCATCCAGAAATTCCAAAGTTATCCCTACCTCCTTCACCAGAACACAGGTACACTTGAGGAATAACATGCACTAGGACACAAATACCCGGGTCTGCTGCTAATACTGGGGAAAGGAGACAGGGTGCTAGTCCTGTGGAACAAGTAAAGCAAGTACCCGTTGGGGCAGATAACAAATAAGGATCACCATTTGGTTCAATAGGAACAGCTTGAAGGCAAAAATCTTGATATTTTGATATATTAAAGGGATAATTAGATGAATAAAAACAGTCTTCGCCCTTGGTAATCTTTTAAAGTGAGCTAGAGTTGAGTCCACTCTAACCTCACCTACAGACTGCTGCTTCGTGTAATCCTTCTTACTAACATTTCTAATTGGATTACGCTCTGCACCAATAGTGCTATTTGTAGCTGTGCCTACCGAGTAAGGGGGAGCAGGGTTCAGACAAAGCCAACAATCAGTTGCGAGGTTAGGATTTGAGTTCATAAATTGGAATACAGCATCCAGAGTATCAAACACAGAACCTTGAGGTGGCTCCTGAATGGGAAGGGCCCTTTGAGTTGGGCTGGCAGTGAACGGGAAAGTTACTGAAGAGTCTGGAGGGTGCGGCAAAGGAATCTTAATGACACCCAGCTGTGGCTCTTCAGGATTTATCACCAGGTTTGGGCCTATTTATGGACAGGAAGTTGCCATATTTTACTTTGCTGCATAGTAAAGGTTGTCCCGGGATCTCTATCATTTACATAATACTGAATTCCCCATGTGTTCCCAGTGAACCCAATAACGCTTGAATCCAGTTCTTATTGGGTTACATTTGGAAACCATACACGTGGTGGGATCAAACCCCTCCGACTTGAGTCCCATTCTTGTAAAAACAATAGGGTCGTCTTTAACAAGTTTCCACCCTGAAGATGATAGTTTCACAACCCTAAGCTGCACAATGGCAATGTCCCTCCCCTTGGCA
>NW_027459694.1:0-2500 GCF_050624435.1 Tenrec ecaudatus | reverse complement strand
ACCCTAACCCCCCTAACCCTAACCCTAACCCCCCTAACCCTAACCCCCCTAACCCTAACCCTAACCCTAACCCCCCTAACCCTCACCCTAACCCTCCTAACCCTAAACATAACCCTAACCCTAACCCCCCTAACCCTAACCCTAACCCTAACCCCAACACCCACAACCCTAACCCTTACCCTAAACCTAACCCTAACACCCCTAACCCCTAACCCTAACCCAAACCCCCCTAACCCTAACCCTAACCCTAACTCCCATAACCCTAACCCTAACCCTAACCCCCCTAACCCTAACCCCCGTAACTCTAACCCTAACCCTAATCTTAACCCTAACCACCCAAACCCTAACCCTAACCACCGTAACCCTAACCCTAACCACCCTAACCCTAACCGTAACCCTAACCCTAACCACCCTAACCCTAACCCTAACCCTAACCACCCTAACCCTAACCCTAACCATAACCCTAACCCTAACCACACTAACCCTAACCCTAACCACCCTAACCCTAACCCTAACACTAACCCAACCCTAACCACCCTAACCCTAACCCTAACCCTAACCACCCTAACCCTAACCCTAACCCTAACCCAAACCCTAACCACCCTAACCCTAACCCTAACCCTAACCACCCTAACCCTTACCCTAACCCTAACCCTAACCACCCTAACTCTAACCCTAACCCTAACCCTAACCACCCTAACCCTAACCCTAACCACCCTAACCCTAACCCCTCTAACCCTAAACCTAACCACCCTAACCCTAACCCTAACCCTAACCCCCACCCTAACCCCCCTAACCGTAACCCTAACCCTATCCCTAAGCCCCACCCTAACCCCCCTAACCCTAACCCTAACCCTAACCCCCCTAACCCCCCTAACCCTAACCCTAACCCTAACCCCCACCTCCCTAACCCTAACCTTTAAACCCACCCCCCAACCCTAACCCTAACACCTACCCCCCTAAGCCTAACCCTAACCCCCACACCCATAACCCTAACCCTAACCCCAACCCCCTAACCCTAACCCTAACCCCCAACCCCCTAACACTAAACCTAACCCTAACCCTAACCCCAACCCCCTAACCCTAACCCCCACCCCCTCTACCCCACCCCCCCTCAACCCCACCTCCCTCACCCCCACCCCCCTCACCCCCAACCTCCGCCTCCCCAACCCCCTCACCCCCCTAAGACACCTCTAACCCTAACCGTAATGCCCCTTAACCCTAACCCTAAACCCCCTAACCCCTAACCCTAAACCCTAACCCCCCTAACCCTAACCCTAACCCCCCTAACCCTAACCCTAACCCCCCTAACTCTAACCCTAACACTAACCCCCCTAACCCTAACCCTAACCCCCATAACCCTAACCCTAACCCCCCCTAAACCTAACCCTAACCCTAACCTCCCTAACCCTAACCCTAAACCCCTAACCCTAACCCTAAACCTAACCCCCCTAACCCTAACCCTAACCCTAACCCCCCTAACCCTAACCCTAACCCTAACAACCCTAACCCTAACCCTAACCCCCCTAACCCCTACACCCCTAACCCTAACCCTAACCCCCTTAACCCTAACCATAACCCTAACCCCCCTAACCCTAATCCTAACCCTAACCCTAGCCCCCCTAAGCCTAACCCTAACCGTAACCCTAACCCCCCTAACCCTAACCCTAACCTAACCCTAACGCCCCAACCCTAACCCTAACGCCCCAACCCTAACCCTAACCCTAACCCTAACGCCCCAACCCCTAACCCTAACCCCTAACCCTAACCCTAACCCCCCCTAACCCTAACCCTAACCCTAACCCCCTAACCCTAACCCTTACCCTAACCCTAACCCCCATAACCCTAACCCTAACCCCCCTAACCCTAACCCTAACCCTAAACTTAACCCCCCTTAACCCTAACCCTAAACCTAACCCTAACCCCCCAACCCTAACCATAACCCTAACCCCCCTAACCCTAACCCTAACCCCCCTTACCCTAACCCTAACCCTAACCCCCACCCTAACCCCCCTAACCCTAAACCTAACCATAACCCTAACCCCCACCCTAACCCCCTAACACTACCCTAAACCTAAACCCCACCTAACCCCCTACCCCCTAACCTAAACCTAACCCTAACCCCCCTAACCCTAACCCTAACCCCCTAACCCTACCCTAACCCTAACCCCCTAACCCTAACCCCCCTAACCCTTACCCTAACCCTAACCCCCCTGACAATAACCCTAACCCTAATCCCCCTAACCCTAACACTAACCTAACACCCCTAACCCTTACCCTAACCCTAACCCCCCTAACCCTAACCCTAACCTTAACCCCCTAACCCTAACCCGAACCCCTAAACCCACTAACCCCTAACCCTAACCCTAACCCTCCTAACCCTAAACCTAACCCTATCCCTAACCCTAACCCCCCTTACCCTAACCCTAACCCCAACACCCCTAACCCTTACCCTAACCCTAACCCTAACACCCCAAACCCTAACCCTAACCCTAACCCC